>NC_140587.1:167272767-167284742 GCF_964204655.1 Triturus cristatus
ATTGAGCCTTCCATTTTTCTTATTTTCCTTTGGTATCTTGTTTTGTACAGAGGCAGCCTGTTGCTCATATTGAGCAGAGTTCATAAGTTCATTATCGGGTTCGCTCGTTGGTTCGGTACGATTTGCTGGTACAGGACTTATATCATTGGTGTTTTCTGATATATAAGTCACTATCTCATCCATCAGATCCATAGCAGCATCGTGATGCTGGATGTTTTTGGTGTACTTCTCGATTTCTGTGATTCTATCATTCAGTTCATCAAAGTTTTTTATTTTTGGTGCTCGTTTCCGATTGATAAAGTGTCTGCGCCTTTCTGTTGTTACTTCTACTGCAATCTCTGGTTCATCGCAGGAGTCATTCTCAGAGATACTGGATGCTTGCAGTACATCCTTTGCCGATTTTTTGCTCTTATCTCTTCTATCTCTTCTTTTTTCGGCAATTTGTTTCCTATTTTTATTGTCAAAATGCAGAACCATCAGCGCATTAATGTTTCTTTTGTTTTCATACACTTTTTCCAATTCTGCTAATAGCAGTATTTCCTCCTGTGACCATAGTTTTGATGGTTTGCTGTTTGTTAGAGCTGTTAGTCTAGCCTCATTTTGCGCTCTTGGATGCGCGTGCTGAGCATGTTGTGAAACTCCAATCTTTGATCCAAATCTGAGGTCACAGAAGCTGCACAGGAATGGCAACTCTCCTTTTTGAGGTCTTCCTTTACATTTTGCATAATGGCATGCAATATTGTGGTATTCGGCTTCTTTGTCACATTTTGAACAATACGTTTTGAGATAGAAGCCTTTATGCTTGTTGGAGACATGTTTTCTCAATTCTTTGAAAGTTCCCAATATGTCTCCACACAAGTCACATTTATACTTTTCGTTTGGGTATTTCCAATATGTGACTTTTTTTGAGTAGTCACTTTTCTTTGTTATCAGTTCTTTGCTGATTTCGTATACATCCGGTAGGTTTTCAAAATTGGCTGTATCAATGTTATTCTTGGCTGAGGAGGCCACAAATTCAATGGTTTCGCTGAGGTCTACTGTTGTGTCTTCTTCTGCTTCGGAGGGTGAACTAAGGCTTATAACGTGACCTGGGTCGTTGTTGTTTGTTGTATTGTTTGAAGCTAGTGCTGGTTTGTCAAATTCGGTGAGGAGGTTAATGATTTCTTGAAAAGACAGCACCTCCTTACGCCGTCTTAACGGGGTGTTTATTCTCCAGGAACTACCCCATCTGGAAATGTGTTCGTTTGCTTCACCACTTCTTACTATCACGCTCGCTGTCATGATAGAACCTTGTTTAGCCTGTCTCTATATACTTCTCTACGCAGAGTCTAGTACCATAGAGGCAGTTACCGGCGGGACCACTGGGAGGTAAAGGCCACTACAACTGAAAATAGGTTAAGAGAGTCATAGTTACTCCCACCGTTTACCCGCGCTTCATTGAATTTCTTCACTTTGACATTCAGAGCACTGGGCAGAAATCACATCGCGTGAACACCCGCCTCGGGCCTTCGTGATGCTTTGTTTTAATTAAACAGTCAGATTCCCCTGGTCCGCACCAGTTCTAAGTCAGCTGCAAGGCGCCAGCCCCGCGCCCCAAGGGAGGGGGCACTGGGAGAGGCGACCACGGCAGCTGGGGCGATCCACAGGAAGGGCCTGGCTCGCGTCCAGAGTCGCCGCCGCACCGGAGGGAGGTGCCTCGTCCAGCCGCAGCGCGCACCCAGCCCCCCTTCACACCCCAGCCCTGAGAGCCAATGGATCCTCGTTAAAGGATTTAAAGTGTACTCATTCCAATTACAGGGCCTCGAAAGAGTCCTGTATTGTTATTTTTTGTCACTACCTCCCCAAGTTGAGAGTGGGTAGTTTGCGCGCCTGCGGCCTTCCTTCGATGTGGTAGCCGTTTCTCAGGCTCCCTCTTCGGAATCGAAACCTGATTCCCCGTTACCCGTAGTCACCATGGTAGGCACAGAAAGTACCATCAAAAGTTGATACGGCAGACATCCGAATGTATCGTCGCAGTCACGGGGACGTGCGATCGGCCCGAGGTTATCTAGAGTCACCAAAGCGGCCGGGCGAGCCCGGATTGGTCTTGGTCTGATAAGTGCACGCATCCCGGGAGGTCACACTCGTCAGCGTGTATTAGATCTAGAATTACCACAGTTATCCAAGTAACAGAGGGAGCGGTCAAAGGAACCATAACTGATTTAATGAGCCATTCGCAGTTTCACTGTACCGGCCGTGTGTACTTATATGTGCATGGCTTAATCTTTGAGACAAGCATATGCTACTGGCAGGATCAACCAGGTAGCCGCACCTGCTGACGGGGTGGGTTCGGGTGGCCGCGTGCCCATCTCCCCGACGGAACAACCTTTGCGCACCCTTTCCTCTTGGGAGCCTGCCGGGGATAAGAGCCCACCCGCCTGGGCAGGAGGGCTCGCTGGAGGGGTGGAGAGGTGTGGTCGCATGGGCACCGGCAAGCCCAGCCGTCTCCCCCGGAAGGGAGAGGAGGGCCGAGGCGCAGCCTGAGCAAGACGGAGGGGTGCTGGAGCCTGGCGGCGGCGACACCCCTCGGAAAAATCGTTCCGAGCTGCTGTGGAAATGTGCTGGGCAGAGAGGGGTGACGGCGTGGCGCACAGGGCCTACAAACCTGCTGGGCAGCAGCATCCGAGGGCCTGGCGCCACCCGACCCCTTCCGCTCGGATCAGACCACTGGGGGATATGAGCTGCTGGGGCCGCTCAGCCTTCGCTCTGCTGGGTAGGTGGAAGGGCCACCTGCTAGGCGCCAGGCCCTCGAGTCAGACAGTCCATGCGGGGAGTAAGCTCCTTGCTTGAAACAGCCGAGGCTGGCCAAGCAGTCCATCCCTAAATGGACCGAGAGTGCCCAATCGATCAGAGTACGGCACAGGCACCCCTGGCAGGCCGCCCTGTGTGGGGGGATGCCGGCTTCACATCCCTGCCTGCTCCCGGGGCGAGCAGGCTCAAAGGAAAGGCCCATCGGGAAGGGGCCGAGAGGCTGGAGCAAACCCGGACCCCTGGGTGCCCCGGCGGGCGGGCTCGGGTGCTGCCTTCCCCCGTCTCAGAATCGCCGGACCTCGCGGAGGTCTGACCGAGCAAACTCGGAGAAAAAGGACCATCGGGAAGGGGCTGAGAGGCAGGCGCAGACCCGGGCCCCTGGGGGCCCTGACGGGTGGGCTCGGGTGCTGCCTTTCCCCGTCTTAGAATCGCCGGACCTCACAAACTCGGAGAAAAAGGACTATCGGGGAGGGGCTGAGAGGCAGATGCGTACCCGGGCCCCTGGGGGCCCCGGCAGGCGGACCCGGGTGCTGCCTTCCCCTGTTTCAGGATCGCTGGACCTCGCGGAGGCCTGACCCAACAAACTCGGACAAAAAGGAACATCGGGAAAGGGCTGAGAGGCAGGTGCGTACCAAGGCCCCTAGGTGCCCCGGGGGGCGGGCCCAGGTGCTGCCTTCCCCTGTTTCCAAATCGTTGGACCTCACGGAGGTCGGACTGACCCTCTCCCTAGTAATCCGGTGGAAAATTACCCCCCTTTCTTGTAATTCGTGCACACGAGGTGACAGAGGGGACCCAAGGCAAGGAATGTACCCGACATCCTGGAGCCCTCGCTGGGATCGGGGAGGCAAATGATCCCTCATCGGGACTTCCAGGCAAGCCCAGTCATCTGGTCGCCCCATTGGAAAGCATTGCGTGCGACCAAATGGCAGAGGGGATAGGCGCGACCAGATGGCCGAAGCAAGGGGAGGCTCCCTGGGCACAACGGAACCCTGTCCCGGGCCTTTGACATTGTCGCAGGCTGGGGGACGGGGCCCAAGGCCAGAGCCCCCGACCCGGGGTCCGGCGGGGCCCCTGCCATGCAGCAGAACCCAGGACGGAGCCCGGGGTGGGGAGGCTGCCCTCAGGGGCCCCGGCTGGAGCTCCTGAACCCAGACAAGCAAGGGGATGACTGCCCGGGAACCATGGAGCCCGTCCCGGGACCTTTGCCACGCTGCAGGCCAGAGGAGGGAACCCCGGACACCTAGGGAGGTGTTGCCCGGACATAGCCCATCTGGTACCCGGCAGAGAACCGCCAGTCCGGGAGGGGTGTCTTGGCATACCCTGCCCCTAGTAATCCGGAGGAAGGCTACCCCTCTTTCTGGGAACCCGTGCGCACCGCGAGGCTCAGGGGACCCTTGGTGCGAACGTGCCCAACCTCCTGGAGCCCTGGCTGGGATACGGGAGGCAAATGAGCCCTCATCGGGACATCCAGGCTGGCCTGGCCATCTGGTCGCCCCATTGGAAAGCATTGCGTGCGACCAGATGGCCGAGGGGAGAGGTGCGACCAGATGGCCGGGACCGAAAGGACTTCCATATGCCCACCCCGAACCTTCGCGGTAGGGCTCCTGCCTGCCCACGCAGGGTTCGGGGGCTCCGCTTCCCAGGGGATTGGGGACCCCGGCTGGGACTCAAGCCCGGGGAAGGACCACCGGAGCTCTCGGGCCCGGACGCCCGGGGGATGACTGCCCAAGAACTATTGAGCCCGTCCCAGGCACTTTGCCATGCCGCGGGGCGGAGGAGGGAGCCCCGGATGCCTAGGGAGGTGTTGCTCGGGCATAGCCCATCTGGTCGCCGGCAGAGAACCGGCAGCCCGGGAGGGGTGTCCCGGCTTACCCTGCCCCTAGTAATCCGGAGGAAGGGTACCCCTCTTTCTGGGAACCCGTGCGCACCGCAAGGCTTAGGGGACACTAGGACCTCCTGGAGCCCTAGCTGGGATCGGGAGGTAAATGAGCCCTCATCGGAACTTCCAGGCCGGCCCAGCTATCTGGTCGCCCCATTGGAAAGCATTGCGTGCGACCACATGGCCGAGGGGAGAGGTGCGACCAGATGGCCGGAACCGAAAGGACTCCCATCTGCCCACCCGAGCTTTCATGGTAGGGTTCGCGCCTGTCGACACAGGGCTCGGGGGCTCCGCGTCCCTGGGGCTCGGGGACCCCGGCTGGGACTCAAGCCCGGGGAAGGACCACTGGAGCTCTCGGGCCCGGACGCCCGGAGAATGAGTGCCCGGGAATCATGGAGCCTGTCCCGGGCACTTTGCCACGTTGAGGGCTGGAGGAGGGAGCCCCAGACACCTAGGGAGGTGTTGCCCGGGCATAGCCTATCTGGTCCCCGGCAGAGAACCACCAGTCCAGGAGAGGTGTCCTGGCATACCCTGCCCCTAGTAATCCGGAGGATGTCTACCCCCCTTTCTGGGAACCCGTGCGCACCGCGAGGCTCAGGGAACTCTAGGCATGAACGTGCCTGGCCTCCTGGAGTCCTGGCTGGGATCCGGGAGGCAAATGAGCCCTCATCGGGACTTCCAGGCCGGCATTGCGTGCGACCAGATGGCCGAGGGGAGATGTGCGACCAGATGGCCGGGACTGAAAGGACACCCATCTGCCCATCTCGAGCCTTCGCGGTAGGGTTCCCGCCTGCCCACGCAGGGCTCGGGGGCTCCGCTTCCCAGGGGATTGGGGACCTCGGCTGGGACTCAAGCCCGGGGAAGGACCACCGGAGCTCTTGGGCCCGGACGCCCGGGGGATGACTGCCCGGGAACTATGGAGCCCGTCCCGGGCACTTTGCCATGCCGCGGGCCGGAGGAGGAAGGCCCGGATGCCTAGGGAGGTGTTGCCCGGGCATAGCCCATCTGGTCCCTGGCAGAGAACCGCCAGCCCGGGAGGGGTGTCCTGGCATACCCTGCCCCTAGTAATCCGGAGGAAGGGTACCCCTCTTTCTGGGAACCCGTGCGCACCGCAAAGCTTAGGGGACACTAGGTGCGAACGTGCCCGACCTCCTGGAGACCTGACTGGGATCCGGGAGGCAAATGAGCCCTCATCGGAACTTCCAGGCTGGCCCGGCCATGTGGTCGCACGCAATGCTTTCCAATGGGCCGAGGGGAGAGGTGCGACCAGATGGCCGAAACCGAAAGGACTCCCATCTGCCCACCCCGAGCTTTCATGGTAGGGTTTGCGCCTGTCGACGCAGGGCTCGGTGTTCCACGTCCCGGGGGCTCGGGGACCCCGGCTGGGACTCAAGCCCGGGGAAGGACCACCGGAGTTCTCGGGCCCGGACGCCCGGAGGATGAGTGCCCGGGAACCATGGAGCCTTTCCCGGGCACTTTGCCACGTCGAGGGCTGGAGGAGGGAGCCCCGGACACCTAGGGAGGTGTTGCCCGGGCATAGCCCATCTGGTCCCCGGCAGAGAACCGCCAGCCCGGGAGAGGTGTCCTGGCATACCCTGCCCCTAGTAATCCGGAGGATGTCTACCCCCCTTTCTGGGAACCCGTGCAGGGCTCGGGGGCTGCAGGGCTCCGGGGCTGCAGGGCTCGGAGACCCCATGCTAGGCCTCAGGCATGGGGAGGCCCGCATGCGCTCCTGGGGCCCAGCCGCCCAGGGGAGGACTGCCCGGGACCCATGGAGCCTTGCAGGTCTCCGGGGCTCTGCACCAGGGACCCTTGTCCCGAGCAGATGGACACTTGGCAGGCCGCAGGACGGGGGCTCCCAAACCCCAGGCCCTGACCGAAACTTCTCAACCCAGCCAGGCAGGGGAGATCGGGGAGCCTGCCCGGGCACGAGGGACCCCTGTCCCAGGCACACGGACCCTCAGGACGTGCGCTCGTTTTCCACACATTTTTTCCAAAATTCTGTGTAGTGGCGCTACGCCAACTACGCCCAGCCCTACTTAGCACAAGACCAGATAACGTTTAAACGGCCCACAATACTTATTAGAAAAAGAGTTCTTTGGTTTAGCGTAGTTTTAAAGTTCTGCATGCTTCGTTCCTTTCCGTACGCTTCGTACGTGGTCAAAACTGCTTGGGAACGGGTCTCACACGCACCCTAGGCGCTTCGGGATGAAGCATACACCCTACTGTGCGAACAGGCACAGTACCTTTATCTTTTGGTGAGTTCGTCACGGGTGCTGCGCTGACATCAAGCGCGATGTACGGTGCGTTATCCTCCTGGTGCTGTGCGTACTATGGTACGTTGGACCTTGGGTTTGCAGGGCTTCAGGGGATCGTGCGTAGGTAAGGTGCTTTCAATGTTCGTCGCGGCGTTCGTGCCATACTGTGAGATCGGCAATCTTGATTCGAAGTGCTGGATACAAGCGAACAGTATGCTCCGCTCAGGGGAGACGTACGCGACTACCGTGCGCACCGCAGCCTTCCCAAAGCAGGGGAAAGGAGCGTACGCTGGGCAGTACGGTTCGTAGGGGATGGAAGCAAGTACGGTTCGCAGTCCTTCCATTACGGTGCGAGCTACGTCTCGTAGGGGCCTGTTAGTCGCGTTGCTCAGGCCGGACGATACCTTCCTTTGCGGTGCGAGCTACGGCTCGTGGGGGGCCTTAGTCACGTTGTTCGGGCCGGACAGCTGGGTGCAGGCTTCCAGGGGGGGTGAGCAATTTGCTTCAGGATTATGGGGAAAACGGTCCATTTTCCGGTGCGCTCTCACGGCGGTGAAGTCCACTGGTCCTGGGACTTCGTTCAGGGGGCAAGCTCACTCACAAGCCCTTGGAGATCTTCAGCACAAGTCAAATAAAAGTTTCTTTGGTCTTTTCTTCCTCTTCTTCAGCAGCAAGGCAACCACTGCAGGCCAATCCCCCAGGTCAGGGACAGTACTCCTGAAGTTAAGGGAAGGTTTAGGGACTGGCAAGTGGGGGCACTTGCAAGTCAGCATGACAGTACCAGACTGCACGCAGGTTCTGCAATGGCAGACCCTAGACACACTTTACCAGGCCGCGTCTGTGGGTGGCACAACCAGTGCTGCAAGCCCACCAGTGGCATCTGTATTTACAAGCCCTGGGCCCTCGTGGTGCACTTTACTGGGGTCTGATAGTAAACCAAATAATCATGGAATCCAACCAACATATACATTTTATATAGGGAGCACTTGCACTGTAGCACTGGTTGGCAATGGCACAGTGCTCTGAGCAGCCAGCACCAGCAAAAACACATGAGTCACAGCGACAAAAAGTGGATGGGAGACGCACGCCAAGGTGCCAGGTCTAACACCGCCAGACGGAGCATAAACCCCGGGCCTAGTCCTAGCTTCCGAACCCTAGCCAGGCCGGGGAGATCCTCACCAGTGGACCCCCGTCCCCAGCACTCAGACCCTCGGCTGGCTTGCAGGACGGGGGGCTCCCGCAATCTGGGACGGAGCACGAGCCCCGGGCCCGGTCACAGCTGCTGAACCCTAGCTAGGCCGGGGGGTGCCTTCCCGGGCCCCGATGGGATCCCCGGACCATCTGCTTGCTTGCAGGATGCGAGGATCCCGCACCTCGGGGCCTGCCGGATGGAGCTCAAGCCCCAGTCCGGACCCAGCTTCAGAACCCTAGCCAGGCTGGGGAGAGCCTCCCTGGGCCCTGATGGACCCCCGTAAACAGCGCCCGGACCCTATGATGGCTACCCAGACCCTATGATGGCTTGCAGGATGGGGGCTAACACACCCCGGGGCCTGCCAGATGGAGCTCAAACCCCAGGCCAGGACCCAGCTTCAGAAACCTAGCCAGGCTGGGGAGAGCCTCCCCGGGCCCTGATAGACCCCCGTAACCAGCGTCCAGACCCTATGATGGCTTGCAGGACGGGGGCTCACACACCCCGGGGCCCACCAGACGGAGCTCGAGCCCCAGGCCCTGTCCCAGCTTCAGAACCCTAGCCAGGCTGGCGAGAGCCTCCCTGGGCCCGGGTGGACCCCAGTCCCCAGCGCCCGGACCCTCGGCTGGGTTGCAGGATGGGGGGCTCCCGCACCCCAGGGCCTGCCAGACAGAGCTCAAGCCCCGGGCCCGGTCCCAGCTTCAGAACCTTAGCCAGGCTGGGGAGAGCCTCCCCGGGCCCCAGGGGACCCCCCGGTCCCCAGCACCTGGACCCTTGGCTGGAACCAAGGAGGGTTAAGCCCAGGCCACGTCCTCGCCCCGACTGCCTGCCCAGGGAGCCCATTTTTCTCGACTATTAAGCCCCCACATAGTGGGGGCTTACAGAACTTTGGGGAAGGACACAAGTTGGAGTTAGCCCAGCCGGCTGACAGGCCGGCCATCTGGTCACCCAGCCCGCAGGGCAATCTGGTCACCCGGCCAGCAGGGCCATCTGGTCACCCGGCCCGCAGGGCCATCTGGTCACTCAGCCAGGCGACCAGATGGCCCGGGACGACCCAACACCCAGATGGCCTGGGAGGGTGCCGTACCCAGTCGCCCTTGCAGTCCGGCGAGGAGTGGCCAGGCGCATCGAGGCAGCCACTAGGAAGGCTACTTCCCCATGGCTGCTGCTCGCCTCCCTGTCCGACTGAAGCAGCGGGAAGGACAGGCCCGGCCGGCACAGGCCATCTGGTCACCCTGCCGACCCACAAGAGATGGTGGCCCCCATCCCGCACCCCGGTGGGGCAGGGACAAGAGGGGGAGGCCCCCATGCCAGAGGGCATGTGGTGGAGGCAGCCTCTCGCGAACCCACGTTACCCCGTCCGTGTCCCCCCGCCGACCCGGCGGCAGAGGGACCCACCCCTGGGTGTGGTGGAGGAAGGCGTCCGCGGGCGACCATGCACGGAGAGACACAAGCTTGGCTCAGAGGATGACTTTCAATAGATCGCAGCGAGGTAGCTGCTCTGCTACTTACGAAACCCTGACCCAGAATCAGATCATCTACGAATGAACATGCGGTGCACTAAGAGCGATGGAGGCGGACCCCTTCCTTCTGCTCTCCGATCACCAAGCGAGCGGCTCTATGCACCGGCCCCCCGAGAGAGGCCGGCTATCCCAGGCCAACCGAGGCTCCACGGCACTGCAGTATCTTTACGGTTTCGGGGGGATTCTGACTTAGAGGCGTTCAGTCATAATCCCACAGATGGTAGCTTCGCCCCATTGGCTCCTCAGCCAAGCACATACACCAAATGTCTGAACCTGCGGTTCCTCTCGTACTGAGTAGGATTACTATTGCAACAACACATCATCAGCAGGGTAAAACTAACCTGTCTCACAACGGTCTAAATTCAGCTCACGTTCCCTATTAGTGGGTGAACAATCCAACGCTTGGTGAATTCTGCTTCACAATGATAGGAAGAGCCGACATCGAAGGATCAAAAAGCGACGTCGCTATGAACGCTTGCCCGCCACAAGCCAGTTATTCCTGTGGTAACTTTTCTGTCACCTCCTGCTTGAAACCCAAAAAGTCAGAAGGATCGTGAGGCCCCGCTTTCACGGTCTGTATTCATTCTGAAAATCGAGATCAAGCAAGCTTTTGCATTTCTGCTCCGCAGGAGGTTTCTGTCCTCCCTGAGCTCGCCTTAGGACACCTGCGTTATCGTTTGACAGGTGCACCGCCCCAGTCAAACTCCCCACCTGCCACTGTCCCCGGAGCGGGTCGCGGAGCCAGAAGCGAGAGCCCCATGGGGCTCGCCCCCCCACCTCACCGGGTAAGTGAAAAAGCAATGAGTAGTGGTATTTCACCGTCGGCCCGAGGGCCTCCCACTTATCCTACCCCTCTCATGTTTCTTCACAGTGCCAGACTAGAGTCAAGCTTAACAGGACCATCTTTCCCCTCTGATTCTGCCAAGCCTGTTCCCTTGGCCGTGGTTTCGCTAGATAGTAGGTAGGGACAGTGGGAATCTCGTTCATCCATTCATGCGCGTCACTAATTAGATGACGAGGCATTTGGCTATCTGTACCACCTCGCGGTGGCTCATTCTGGGTTAGTATGCTGCCCATCAGCGTCAAATCGGTTTTGCTTCCAACAATACAACATTTGTTCGCTCCGGAGTACAGCCACATTTTAAGCTGTCCTCACTGGAACTGGGGTCACGTATAGGCCAGAGATAGTACACCCTGCAATATAAAATTGTCTACGAACAGTCCTGTTTAGCAGGACATCAATAATCAATGCAATATGTAGTGACTATGTGTATGTAATTATTTGAGACCTATTTTGTTCAAGACGTTTCAATAATCATGATGTACACAATTGTATCTAAATCATTATAATATAAGCACACAACTATAAAAATACACATCTATAAATTGCACATCTAGTTTGAAAATACATTTCTATAAAACTTTACATCTATAAATCCACATCTATACTAATTCTTGTGTCAACTATTAACTATTACGTGACTGTTGAAACACATGTAAATATTAGTGAATCAACATTTAGGCTAATACGTTTATAAAAGTGACATGTGTGCTGTACTATAGTGTACATCTCAGTGTTTGGCCTGAAATGTAATTGTCCATGAATACTTGGCACATTTTTAGAGTGTCCATTAATGTAGTCAGGCAAACATTTTTCTTGAATGGGAATGACATTTGCAGACCAAGATCAGCCAGAGCAACATCATTACATTGAGGCCAAATACCCCGACATCCGAAAATAAATCCATGAAATTTTACAGTTTTACAGTTGGTAAGATCTTTGATTTGCTGTGATAGATCCTGATAGTATTTAACTTTACTCTCATACGCTAATTCAAGGGAATTCTGTGAGTTTTCATAACGAATTGAAACATCAACCACTACAGCATTACCATTTTTGGTGAACACTACATCTGGTTTTCTTAGTTCACCTTGACTATTTTTGACATGAGGTTCCCTGTATGTCATCCACCCAAACCTTTTTGCTCTATCAATTAGCAATTCCAACACTTTGTTATGCCTTTTTATTCTTATGTCCTTGGTTTTAGGACATGCACCTGAAATATGTGAAATTGTTTCATACACATCTTTACAGTATCTACAAGTAGCAAATGTACGATTTCTTCCCCTAGTGATGGTTTTTCTAGTATACAGGACATTTGCTCTCAACATCAGCGCAGCTATGTATTGATTTTCTTTTATTTTATTATGTTTGCTGATACAAAAGTTTGAGGTTGGATTACTTGCTAAGTATTTTATACCATCACCTTGGACAGGGAGATTTGCCCATTTCTCAAATTCCTCTTTCCTCCTATCATATGTTGCTACCAAATTCA
>NC_140587.1:167284942-167309942 GCF_964204655.1 Triturus cristatus
GTTTCATTGTTTTTTCACTTGAAAAATGTTGTTGAGTCAATGTATAAGTTTTTTATTATGTCTCTGATGCATGATGGAACTCTGTGTCTTTCAAGACTCTGTAGAATATGGCCATGGCTGACAGAGTCAAATGCTTTTGAGATATCTACGAAAACCACTGCCAATGAGCTCTTGTTCTTTCGTGCCCCTTTTATAATGTTTTGCAGAAGAGTCAGATTTTCGAGACAACCTCTCACCTTCATGAAGCCTTTTTGTCTCGTATTTATTTCAACGAAAAATGTGAGTCTTTTAGTTAATATTTTCGTGAACAACTTCATGAATGCCGTACCGATAGTAATTGGACGCCAATTACTTATCTTTTTGAGTTCGCTAATCGGTACATTCTTAGGTATTAGTATTGACCGGTTCTTCTTAATACTGTCTGGTACTCTTCTCATCAATAACCAAGACGATAAGATTCTGGGTAGCAGTCTTGGTTGCCTGCTATGCACTTTATTTAAGTCATTCAGACCAATCTTATCAGGCCCCACTGCTTTCTTTAAATCTGATTCATCAAAGGCTTTAGTTACTTCGAGCAGTGTAATTTCTTTACATAGACTTCCAATTTCCCATTCATCTGGTATCCGGTCAATTGGGATGAATTTGGGATTTTTCTTGTTTTCTTTTTCAATTATGTCTTTATAGTATTGGAAGATTTAATCAGCACTGATTTGACAGGTGGCATCTTCTGCCCCATCAGTGATTATCCTGGCAATTATTTTTTTTGTCTTTTTGAAACATTGCCTGGTATTCTTTGTAACTGCCCTTTGCTTTTGCATATTTTTTCTTGTGTGTCTGATTGAGCCTTCCATTTTTCTTATTTTGCTTTGGTATCTTGTTTTGTACAGAGGCAGTCTGTTGCTCATCTTGAGCAGAGTTCATAAGTTCATTATCGGGTTCGCTCGTTGGTTCGGTACGATTTGCTGGTACAGGACTTATATCATTGGTGTTTTCTGATATATAAGTCACTATCTCATCCATCAGATCTATAGCAGCTTTGTGGTGCTGGATGTTTTTGGTGTACTTCTCTATTTCTGTGATTCTATCATTCAGTTCATCAAAGTTTTTTATTTTTGGCGCTCGTTTTCGATTGATAAAGTCTCTGCGCCTTTCTGTTGTTACTTCTACTGCAATCTCTGGTTCATCGCAGGAGTCATTCTCAGAGATATTGGATGCTTGCAGTACATCCTTTTTTTTTTTTTGTTGAAACGTTTTTTATTGTTTTCCAAATCAACAACTCAACAAACATCCCCCTGCCTCCACCCGTCCAGGAAGTACCACACATTTATCAGCAAGACCAATTATCCAGGAGAAGGAACAACCTTCCCACCCAGTCCCCTACCACCCCCTCCCCCACCCCATGTCAGTGTGCCCCCGTCCCCTACCCCTCTTCCGATGTGCCCCTCCTCCCTAATAAATAAGATACAGGAGCCCAACCTCTCTCTAAACAAACAGAGCCTTCCCTCATGCCGAGCCAAGGTGCGGGCGGCCAGGGCCTACCGCCATTCCCCTTCTACTCCCCACTCCCCACTACCTCCTGCCTGTCAGATGTGCTCTCCCCTTCCCCAGCATCAGACATCAACCCCTGAAGTTCCACCACTAACGCTTCCCATGCCCGGGCCGTCGCTAGTGCCTTCTCATCGTCCCTCCGAAGGGCCAATTGCACCGGAGCGTACCCTCAGCCCCCGCCCATCGCGCCAACGCCTCCCTCCATCGCAGGAAGCTAGGCCCCCCCCCGGGATTTCCAGTGCATAGTCAGTTCCCTCTTGGCCATTATCAACCCCATATCATAAAACTTGCTAGTAACCTTCGTACGGCGAGTGTGGGGAAACCAAAGCAACAAACAGGCCCCCATGTCCGGGGCAATGGAGCGGTCCGTCACCTGGTTCAAACAATCCACAACATCACCCCAGTAGTCACCCAACTGCGTACAGGACCAAAACATGTGCCGAAAGTCCGCACCCTCTCCCCCACACCGCGGACACTGAGAGTGTACCCCCCCGAAATATCGCAAGATCTTGGCCGGCGTCAGGTACGCCCTGTGTAACGTAAAAAACTGGACTAACTGAAACCGGGCATTCCTCGTTCCCTTCCAGGCCCTCCGCACCAGCGTGGACCACGTGGACTCGGGGATCGCCTTCTCAAGGTCCGTTTCCCACTTCTCCCTCAGGGAGTCCAGAGGGTGCAATCCCTCCATCGACAGCCGGCGATAGAGGCAAGTAATGGCCTTAGTCGTCCCCGCCGCCATCACTACATATTGGCAACCCGCGGCGGTCTGCGGCTCCGAAAGCCCCATATTCCAATGTTTCTGGAGGCTCACCACAAGGGCCGCATGAAGCAGGAAGTCCCCCCGCGGGAGCCCATAAGAGTCCTGCAAGTCCTGGAAAGGCAACAGCACTCCCTCTCTAAATAAGTCCCCCACCATCTGCACGCCCAGCTCCTCCCAAACCGCTAGCCGAGACCAATCTCCCCCATGCGGGAACGCTGTACACATCCCCAGGGGGATCTCCGGGGCATAGGGGTGGACTATGGCAGCCCTCCTCTGACACCTGTTCCAGCACAACCGGAGGGTGCGTTCCTCCAAGGTGAGCTGGGTTAGGTCTAACCGCTGGTGGAGGACTATAAAGGCCAGCACATGTCACGGAATCAGCCTGCCCTGTTGGCCCTCCGGGCCTCTGTACTCCCTGGCCACCGCCTGCGTAAGCCATTGGAGCTGGGCCGCCAAGTAGTACCACTCAAAATCCGGGGCTGCCAGGCCCCCCTCCGCTCTCGGCCGCCGCAACGTGGTCAGCGCCACTCGCCGCCTTCCCGAGCCCCAAATGAAGCCCGTAGACAGTGCCCGCAGCCGCGCGAAAAACGACGCCGGGATCCATATAGGAAGGGTGCGAAAAAAGTAAAGAAGGCGTGGCAGCGCCACCATTTTCAACAGCGCCACCCTCCCGGCACACGAGAGTGGGAGCGTGCTCCAAAACCCCATGCTACCCCGCAAGCCGCGAAGGGCCCTGCCAACATTCCCCTCCAACAAATCAGTCTGGGTATGATAAATGGTAACCCCCAGATATCGTAGGCAGCTGCCTTCCCACCGGATCTGTCCCAACGCCCGCGGGGCCCGACCTCCCTGCGACAACGGGAAAAAGCATGTCTTGCCCCAGTTGACCTTAAGCCCGGACAGACGACCAAACTCCTCCAAGAGGGCAATCGCTCCGTCCAACGCGCTCTCCGCATCCGCCAAAAACATCAGCAGATCATCTGCATATAGGGAGATATAGTGGGTATTCTCCCGCAGGGAAACTCCAACATAGGTGCACCCTCGTCGGGCATGAGCCGCCAGCGGTTCAATGGCCAGAGCGAACAACAGGGGGGAGAGGGAGCAGCCCTGCCTCGTCCCCCTCCGCACGCGGTAGGGGACTGATATGGTAGCCCCCGTCTTCACTCGGGCCGTGGCATCGCTATAGAGCAAGGTGGTCCAGCGTACGAAGTCCTCCCCCAATCCAAACTCCCGCAGCACTCGGTATAAGTAGGGCCATTCCACACTATCAAAGGCCTTTTCTATGTCGACCGACAGCGTGCAGGCCTCCGGGAAGACGTCCCGGTCCATCTCCATCACTCGCAACAACCGTCGAACAGAAGTAGCCGTGCTGCGCCGAGGGATAAAGCCCGCCTGATCCGGGTGGATTAAGGCGGTCATATGGGTCAAAAGGCGCGACGCCAGTATTTTACTCAAAATGTTATAGTCCACCGTCAGCATAGAGAGCGGATGGTACGCCGTGCACGCGCTGGCCTCTCCTCCGGGCTTCAGTAAGGGTACCATAATCGCCTCCCGAGCAGAGGCGGGCAAGCGCCCAAGCCGCCAGGCCTCGCTGTACAGGACCTGCAGCTGCGGTGCTAACAAATCCGAGAAAGCCGCAAAGAACTCGACGGGCAACCCATCCGCCCCCGGGGTCTTCCGACGGGCCATGTGCCTAATTGCCGCACGGATCTCGCCTAGCGATATAGCGCCCCCGAGGTCTCGCCCAGTCTCCGGGTCCTGTCGAGGCAGTCGGGCCTCCAATAAGCAGCCCGCAAGGCCTTCAGGCTCCCCCTCCATAGTGCTATCATACAGCCCAGCATAATAACTGGCAAACCGCTTATTTATCCCCATCTGGGAATAATCCGGGATTCCCCCTGCTTCAACCAAGGAAAGTATCGGTTCACCCCGGGCCGTCGGGTTCGCCAACCACGCCAGAAGGGATCCCACCTTATCTCTTTCCGCGTGCGCTCACATAAGATAGCTTTTATGGTCAAAACAGCGGAGCCTCTCCACTCGCACCGCCATGCCCTCACCCGCCTCGACAACTGCCGCCAACTCACCGTCTCCCGCCTGATGCGCACGTTCAGCCGTCTGCAGCTGGGCCTCTGCCCCCTCAACCTCCTTCAATAAAGTCTTCCGCACTCCGGCCGTGGACGATATACAAACCCCCCGAACAACCGCCTTAAACGCATCCCATTCCGTCACCCGGCTTGCCGCCGTACCCGAGTTATGCCCAAAATATTGTACTATGCAGCCGCTAACCTCAGCCCGGAAGACTGAGTCCTCCAGCAGGGCTTGCAGTACATCCTTTGCCGATTTTTTGCTCTTATCTCTTCTATCTCTTCTTTTTTCTGCAATTTGTTTACTATTTTTGTTGTCAAAATGCGTAACCATCAGCGCATTAATGTTTCTTTTGTTCTCATACACTTTTTCCAATTCTGCTAATAGCAGTATTTCCTCCTGTGACCATAGTTTTGATGGTTTGCTGCTTGCTAGAGCTGCTAGTCTAGCCTCATTTTGCACTCTTGGATGCGCGTGCCGAGCATGTTGTGAAACTCCAATCTTTGTTCCAAATCTGAGGTCACAGAAGCTGCACAGGAATGGCAACTCTCCTTTTTGTGGTCTTCCTTTACATTTTGCATAATGGCATGCAATATTGTGGTATTCGGCTTCTTTGTCACATTTTGAACAATATGTTTTGAGATAGAAGCCTTTATGCTTGTTGGAGACATGTTTTCTCAATTCTTTGAAAGTTCCCAATATGTCTCCACACAAGTCACATTTATACTTTTCGTTTGGGTATTTCCAATATGTGACTTTTTTTGAGTAGTCACTTTTCTTTGTTATCAGTTCTTTGCTGATTTCGTATACATCCGGTAGATTTTCAAAATTGGCTGTGTCAATGTAATTCTTGGCTGAGGAGGCCACAAATTCAATGGTTTCGCTGAGGTCTACTGTTGTGTCTTCTTCTGCTTCGGAGGGTGAACTAAGGCTTATAACGTGACCTGAATCGTTGTTGATTGTTGTATTGTTTGAAGCTAGTGCTGGTTTGTCAAATTCAGTGAGGAGGTTAATGATTTCTTGAAAAGACAGCACCTCCTTACGCCATCTTAACGGGGTTTTTATTCTCCAGGAACTACCCCATCTGGAAATGTGTTCGTTTGCTTCGCCACTTCTCACTATCACGCTCCCTGCCATGATAGAGCCTTGTTTAGCCTGTCTCTATATACTTCTCTACGCAGAGTCTAGTACCATAGAGGCAGTTACCGGCGGGACCACTGGGAGGTAAAGGCCACTACAACTGAGAATAGGTTAAGAGAGTCATAGTTACTACCATTTACCCGCGCTTCATTGAATTTCTTCACTTTGACATTCAGAGCCCTTGGCAGAAATCACATCGCGTCAACACCTGCCTCGAGCCTTCGCGATGCTTTGTTTTAATTAAACAGCCAGATTCCCCTGGTCCGCACCAGTTCTAAGTCAGCTGCTAGGTGCCAGCCGAGGCAGAACGCTGGCCCCGCGCCCCCGGGGAGGGGGCACGGGGAGAGGCGACTGTGAGAAGTTGGCCTGATATAAGCGCTAGGAGGCCTCAGGGTAGCTATGCGCTATACAAATGCGACTTCATTCATTCATTCATATATGATGTCACTAATTCTAGTGTACACCTTGTATCAGTCCAAACAACCCTTATGGTGATTGGTTGTAAAGTCAACCTTATAGACCAGCTATCCTAGTGGTAGCATGGACAAGTGCAGCTTTAAGCTAAACTCTGTATGGCATGTGAAGCCAGCTGTTATACCATTTGTAATCCCTTGAATATCAAATGAAAGGACACCACAACAGATATATAAAAAATAGAATGTATTTATTCTAAGTCAAAACACCCTCAGCACTCTTTATGAGATTAGAGGTAAGTACAACACAGTCTTATTTAAGCATACATAAGTCACACAGGTAAGTAATACAGTTAGGCCTTGGGGCCACGCAAACCATATACTAAGTAAGTGGTATAAGAACCACTGTCACGAACACAGGATAGGCCTAGGGAATCGCTGGGGCTACACTAAACTACGAGGGATTAAGAAGTAGGAGGCCCACGGGATTCAGGTGCAGAGTGGAAACACTCACGCGTAATGTGCAAGAGTCGAGAGAAATAGTGATAGTTAGAAATTAAGAGTTTTAGGACACTTCTGAAGTAGCTAGGAGTTCGAGACTTGGAAACTAGACCCTTGGATAGTCAATACCCTTGTGAGCACCGGAGTACTCAAGTTACCTAGCCCACGGGCTGCGGGTGCATAGGTGTGAACTTGCGTCGGGTTTCGCCGTTGACTCCTATTGATGCCTGAAGAAAAGTTGCTGACAGGCAGTCAGTGAAGAGTGTCCAGTGGATTCCGGGGATGGAATCAAGTAGAAGGAGTCCTGCAAGAAAAGGGGACAGAGTCTGAGTCACTAGCCCGGGACCAGGAAGGAACCAGGAAGGAGCCAGGTGATGTCGTGAAGATGCAGTTGAAGAGGTGAAGCTTGTCTCAGCAGCCACGGGTACCAGGAGGCATCGAGGACGTCCAGAACCAGGAGGCGAGCTGTCCCACGAAGGCTCTTGCTGTCGGCGGCGTCGATGTCGAGTTAGGACCCAACAAGCCTTGGCAAGCGGAACCAACGCAGGATGGAGGACTTGTTTCTGGTGCAGACCAGGAAGGTCTGGGGTGCTTCCCTTTCACAGAGGAGCGAGTGCCAGTCTGAAGGAGCCGGACCAGCAAATCAAAGTTTCAGGTTCGTCGTCGCAGAAGTCACTAGCCAACATGCCAGAAACCGGACAACGCGTCGAACAGGTCAGGTGCTGAAGGGCCCCACGCAGAACACGTGAAGTGTGGGGAGCTGGTCTTCTTTGCAGATGGTGCGCGGGATTGGGGCTTCTCAATTCCCCAAGCACAGCTTCGAGGTAGCCTCAGAAGTCGCGCTAGTCAGTTACTAGCCACTTTTCCCAAGTCGCCGGTCCCACGTCCCTCGTCGCCTCCACGGGTCTCAGCTATGCTGTAGATGTGGGTCTGGTTCAGAGGTGTCTGGAAGTCACGGCGCTGGTCAGTCTCTGCAGTCGTCCCTCGTAGGATCAGTCGCAAAGCAGCAGCGGTCACTGGATGGTGCCTGGTTGCCCAGGGTGGTCACTCCTTGGCCACAAGGGAGATTCTTCAGTCTTCTTCCTGAGGTCGAATGTTGAAGGTCCAGAGTTTCTGTTCAAGTTGCAGATTTTCAGGGTAATCTAATTTCACAGGGCTCAGCTACCTCCTATTATACTAGGCTAGTGGGCTGGGCTAACTGCTAGGTCCCTCCTATGGGTGGGACCAGGAAGGGGAGTGGCCACACCCCCTTTTCTTTGTCCAGTTTCGCGCCAGAGCTGGGGCTGAAGTGCCCCAGGGCCGGTTTGAACTGGACTATGCATGAAGCACCTTGTGTGCCCCAGGCATGTCTCATTCCATTCAGCCCTCCCTGCCCCAATACACTAAAGTCCGTCTGGAGAGGTGCTAGCACCTCCCCAAGCAGGAGACCTATTGTCAAGGCCTCCCTGGCTGGGATGACGATTTTGGTATCAGCGAACCGCAAATGACGAGTGCGGTATGCATGAGTGTTTTCGTCATGTTACACCGATGGATTCACTATGTATTTAAAGATTTCGTTCTGAACCATGGGTTCCATTTTGTGCATAGCAGCCATTTTGTGGTTGCCCTCACTTAGGCTGATGACTTTAGCTGACTTTTGAATGACCTGAGTGAACTGACCCTGTTGCCTCGTTGAGCCAGTTCCTTGTTAGGCAGCTGATCAGATAGAGATCAAAGAACAGGAGATTGTAAAGTTTGGTATGCACATACACACCCCTTATCCTACCTCTCATCTGTTTCTGTTCCTGCTTTTATGTTCTATTTACGATGGGGAGGTGACCATTTTTATTATGGGTTTGTCCAGCTTGTCCGGTTTTTTACCTTTGTCAACTGTAACCTTTATGAAACCCTGTAATTATAATGTTTCGCCCATATCCTGCTAAAACCCCAAAGGCCACTCACCTGTTGCCTCTCTAGCTTTTTCATTTGTTTAGGAATGTGACTGGTACAACTCCCTTGCATGCCTAGGGCATAATAAATGGTATAAAAGGTCTGAGCTAAGACCATTCTGGAGACTGCCTCATTCAGTTGCTAAGGCTTTTGTGTGACGTAGTCTCACTCATTTGAGTTTTAATAAAGATGTCTTTTCATATTTCAGCTTCTTTGCCAAGTTCTTTGTTATATTACCCTGAGAATGAAAATTTTGCAATTACCACAGATGGCGCAGCCAACGCGGGGCTCATCAGAGAAGTGACTTTCTGTGGGAGTGATCCTGTCAGGAGACTGAAATCTACTGAGGAGGACAGAACAGGATTCTACCAAGAAGGTACTCTGTGAGCAGGGATTCTGGAGATTCTTTGATTATGCAGCCCAGTATATTTCTGGTCTTCCTGATTTTGATCCTCCACATGATGTCACTCCTGACTGAGAACCTTTTTGGCGTGAGTATTATAAAAGACCGTTAGGTCATGTAGAACTTGACAGTTAGAATTTGGATAACCTTTTGATAAGTAAAAAGTAAGAGTTAAGTATAAGTGGGCCGCTCCCAGTCCTTTGGTTCTCTGGGTCTTTGATTTGGTTATCGCAATTACCAAAGCCGAGGGGTTGGTTTCTTGGTTTTTGATTTGGTCATTGCAATTACCATAGCCAAGGGTCTCGTATATTTGCGAGTGTATTGGTAGAGATAACCCCTTGAAGTTTGAAGCTAGATTAGTGAGCTATAAGGGGGAACAACCTTTACAACGCAACTTTTACAACGCACTACCATTACAACGAAACTGTTACAACGCAAATGCATTGACAACGCAGGACATTACAACGCAAGTCTTTACATCGACTTGCACTAGATGGCGTGCTAACATTAAAAATAGTGTAGTTTACTATCCAAACACCTTCCCTACTGTTACGTGGACTGGAGTTAGAATAGTAAATTACACTTTTTTAATGTTAGCACGCCATCTAGTGCAAGTCGATGTAAAGACTTGCGTTGTAAAGACCTGCGTTGTCAATGCATTTGCGTTGTAAAAATTTCGTTGTACCAGCATGCGTTGTAAAAGCATGCGTTGTAATATCATACATCCGCTATAAGATGCCTGATCTTAGCAAATTTGGAAATGTAGCTTTGGAACTTTGGAATATGTGTTGCCCAACTTTTGGTTTGTATAGGTTTGGATATGCGAATTGCAATTTGTGTAGGCAGGTAATGAGGAGATATTTCTCCATTTGGTTTAGTTGAACGGTGCACGTACGAAAAGTACCTTAAGCACCATTTTGATTATAATACTTGCGTTTTCCGCAGTATTTTTGGCATACCGGTTTGTAAGCTCACATGGGAAAATGTGTTGCTTTTTT
Organism: Triturus cristatus; assembly: GCF_964204655.1. Lineage (NCBI taxonomy): Eukaryota > Metazoa > Chordata > Amphibia > Caudata > Salamandridae > Triturus > Triturus cristatus. Next base: position 167,294,717 of record NC_140587.1, read on the forward strand.
GGAAGGTTCCATAGTGTGATGTGAAGTAAATTAGCCGCCCCCCCCCACCCCCCTAGCGGGAAATATCTAAATAGTTTAGATTTAAAAACATATTTCTTCCTTGGTGATTTTGTATCCCCAGGGAATTAAGATATGACAATACAAAACAAGGATCTGTGAGGCTGTTTTTTTGCAGCTTTTTTAGAAAGCTATTAAAAAAAAAAAAAAAAAAAAAATGTAAATATGACTTACAACTAGTAACAAATGGTTTGGTTTAAGCACAGTCTGTGGGCTGTCCCTTGTTTCTGTCCTAAGTGTTGGCTTATGGGTTAAAATGTGTGTTTAAATGTCTATTTGGTTTGTGGGTTTTTTCCCATTTGTGTAACTTCTGTAAGTAAATTGCGACGGCGCTATTTATGAAAAATGGCTAAAGCGCGCTGTAGTTTGTGTCCTAAGTGTTTGACCCCTTTCTGTTTATGTCTGAAATGAGCTCAATGTGTGTTTGTGGGTCTTCTTGATGTTTTCAGTCTGTTAAGTAAAATGTTGGTTAATTAATATTAAGTAGAAACTTAGGAAAAAATCCAGCAATGAACCATGTGATGTGCTAAAATAGCTATATGTTGCTCTTTAATTTATAGAATGAGCAATTGTGCACATATACAAAACTGCCGTTAAATGCTTAAAGGATAAAATTAGAAACACATTCAATAGATATAAATAAGTCCCCAAAAACGAAATTATCTATTTTTGCAAAAGTAAATAAATTTACAGCATTTTCCTTAGATGCATTGTATTAGATGTTCACAGCCAAACTTTTCAGCTGCAGTATATTTGATAGGAATGTTCATTCAGCCAGCACTTTCCCAGTTAAACACGGGTGGAATTTTGCATATAACCGTCCTTTTAAATGAAAGTGGCGCAAAAATGTGACGCGTTTCAAGTTGGGTTTATGCCATTAGGCTTGTGAGTTAATGTGTCCAAAATGATAGGCAATGGATGCAGCTTGCTTTTTATATGTGGAATTATCACAAAAACGAATAATTGTTTTTTTTAAAACAAAATTATTTTTGTTTTTAAAGAAAATTATTAATCATGGAAAAATTATTTAAAAAAAAAAAAAAAGTGCTTTTTAAAATCGTTTTTTGATATTTATAAAGCCTAATACTCATACTATGACCTCCTAGCATTAAAATTTGATTTAAGTTGTGTTGCATCACTAAAATGACAAGCATTCGTGTGTACAATTTTCCCTTGGCGCAGGCGCAAACAAGCTCATTTTTATAAAGTATAAGTTATTATTTCCAATGCCTGACTCATGGGTTATGTAATAGACATTCTGGTAATGCATATTATGCAAGAAAATTGTAGGATATTCGTTTTTTAATGCCTAAAATATCAAAGTCGAATTTGGGTAAAAGCACTGTTTTAACTGCATTTTCTTTCATTCAGAGTACTTTTTAAAGAGTATCAGGCTTCAGTAAATGCATACATTTAGGTTTGATATATATTTACAGGTTGTGCCTTCTTATGATTCAATGAGTCAATGTGCCAGTACAAAGGCTTGTTTTAATATCAGGTTTGAAGGTTCTAACTTCAGCTTGGCCTACTGAGAGGATCATTCATTTGAGGTTGATGAAATGTGTACCATTGCATAGGATTGCAACAAGCATTTATTCTAAAAACTGGTATGTGTGTTATTAAGTTTTGTGAATTATTCACAGTAAATGTAGTTTAATAATCTGGGAATAGCGCCTAAAAGGAGAAATTATTTTTCAAAATAGAGTGAATTATTGCAAGTTAGGAGGAATTAGGAAGGCCTTCTGGCTTTGACAAATTCAGAGTGGCAGAAGCTGGGGGCTAGGAGAGCTGCAGAGGCTGGCTCAAGTCGCGCTGCTGAGATGCTATCTTTAGTTTTCCTGTAAACAATGGAGGAGGCTGTCATGTTGACACTTGTGACCTTTTAAATTAGGGCCTTGTCTCTGTGAAATGCAGAATGACCTTACGGGCCTCTAAAAAGTGGGGTTTCTGGTTATTCCATAAGAACATCAATAAAACTAAAGAACTTAATTCCAAAGGGAAAATATAGAAAAAGGGTTTCTTTGAAAGTCCAAACATCATGTTAAATGCTTTGCAGAACTGATACATTTGTGTCTCCGCTCTAAAAAAATAAAATGATGCCTGCTAGTTGCTTTTATTTGACAGAAAACGAAGTGTTGCATTAAGTCTTAGACAGAAAATAAGATGCAGCCCTTTTCTAAAATTTTGAAGGCTACATGCCTAAGTGAGAACGATTTGCCAATTAAGAATTATTTTTCACAGTGGAAATTGTAGGTGCCAAATTAATATGGAGTGTCAGTGTAACAATTTTTACTTTTAGAAAGGTAAAACTACGGTGGCTTGATGTTGCAAGGTGACTGACAAGAGGGTAACAGTTAAGTAATGGAAATTTATTTTTGTGTATTTGGTCCTATCATGAATTGTTCTTGCTGGTCCTGTATGTTAGAAGAGAAACAGTAAAGTTATATTTGACAGCAGATTTCCATTGCCTGGTGATCTACTGTCAAAAGGAGGGTAAGGATTTTAAACCTGACGAATTAAACAGGCCCAAATATTGGGTTTTGGGCTGCAGGTTTACAGTGCATAAAGTACACGACATGGTGTTGTGTGTCACCGCTTATTCACATATGCTATTGTTTTGTCTACGCTTTTTGTGCTTGATATACAGCAAGTATATCTGATGGCTTGACGTTTTGTGCGTTTATTATTATTTTTTTTTATGCATGTTTTTTTGTTTTTTGTTGCTGCTTTTGATACTATTACAAGTTTACCTGTGTTGTGAAGGGATATACATGACGATGTGTATCGCTACGCAACAGTTGGTTGAACTTGTTCTGGTTACTAAATTCCACAGATAATGATATTTCATGCTGTGAATATAGGAGACAACACTTCACCAGTGCATGTCTATTTGGCTATAATGGTATTGAAGGAAAATAAAAAGAGATATACAGGATCAAAATGTGTCACTTGCTCCCTCTTCCCTTAAAGGAACAGGCAGCCCTAAAATTATGTATCCTGATTGGACGTAAGGATAAAATTATAGATCTGTGACTCTTGTACATGGTGACCTAATTTCTATATTACATTACTCAGTTTTGTTCTGCTTCCTAACTAGTGTATGGCTTTCTACCATAAAGGAAACCAGGTTTCATTTTTCCCTGAAGAAGTAACTGGAACATTACCTAGGATTATTGTATATGGTGTAGTCGCCAGCGGTAGAGTTAAAATTTGTGTAACTTTGGCCTTTTGTGTATCACCCGTACTCTTGGTGTTGTGTCACATGCCTGACTATCACCCAAGTAAATTCTTGTTCTTCCTATAGATTTTTTTTCTTTTGTTGCTTCTCCCCTGACCGATGTCGCATCATGCTTAGTTATTGGGGATTTTAGTTGTGTCCTAGTTCCAATTCCCTCTTCCGTATTCCTTTCACCAGTCAGCCCATTTATTATTGTAGGTGTATTGTTCAGGTACACACTTCCAGACTGCAGTGATGCACCAGGGACCCCCATATTATGTATAATTCCCTTTTGTATGACCAGACTGGTTTTCAAGAATTTTCCTTAGGCCTGCTTCAATGTTTTCCAGCCTGACCGTCAGGGTAAGCGATAGACTGGTTAACTGACTCAAAATTATAGTAAGACAAGTTTTCCATCTCAATAGGAGATATCTTACGTTTACCTTTTTGAACATGACGAATTTCCAATGTCTATTTTTAATGTGGTTTTTTACCCTTTTGTTCCTGCTGCTTTAATTTTTGGTGGGATCAGATGTGTTCTAATCATGCAAATACAAGGACTCTCTAGTTCTTGTCTTTTGCATAAGGAATTTAGAAACACCTATATGTAATTATTGAGAAAAAAAAATGTGTTTGCCCCATTAGACAATGCCACCATATGTGAAGACATCCATTTAGATAGAATTCTCGTGTAGTTATCTACCCTTAGATGATGTAGGCTCTCACACGGAAACCCAATTGAAAAGCTTAGAGGCACTGTTTTGCCTACTGCCTTTATATTTGTATTGCTTTTTGAGAATGACAGTGTATTCTAGACCAAAACTGTCCCATGGCGTATGGCCACTCCTTTGAAGATTGCAGGCCACCTGTTTGCAGTCCCCTTGTTATACAATGAACTGTTTAAAGCATCGCACTTGCTTCATCAGAAGGCGTTCAACATCAGAAAAGAAGGAGGAGCTGGTTTTGCCACAGAACCAGAATTTCAGTGCAAAAGAGCGCCTGTCATGTGCTGGTAACCTCTGACAGTGTGCAGTCCCTTGAGCCCCTTGGCCTGAGTTTTTGGCCACGCACCCCCCCCTTTTCCTTTGCTCCAATGGAAGTGCAGTGCACCGGCGGATCCAAGATTGACAAAAGGCACTACATTCTGGTGCCCATGAAAGAGCAGCCTGAGCGTCCTCTGACACTGAATGATGAGTGTTGGAGCCTGAGAATGGTCCCGGGTCTGCACGAGATGACCTGTGCCCTTGATCAATGGACAGCACACTACCTGTAGTGCCTGCCGCAAAGGAGAGATACTGGTGCACTGCCTTGAGACATTGAGACTTTTGAATGAGCTATGAGTGTTTGCCAGGAGGGCACTCCAACGGATCATGAAAGGCTTGAATGAAGAGGCCCATGCGAAAGAAGACAACAAAAGAAGATTTGATGGACAATAGAAGCCTGCCAGAGAGGCTTTTTGAATGGACTCTGGGCATAGTTGGTTTCACAAGAGGTTTCCGTGTGATTGTATAGACTAGGTGTTAGGAGACTGATTGTTTTGCTGCCATTTTTTTAAAGTACTATTCTGTTTAGTAAAAGCAGAATAAAGTCCATTTTCTGTGGAAGAGTACCCCCTTTTCACCTCAGAGCATTGATGAGGGTCACCACTGTTTCACCTGAACATACAAAAATTACTGAAATGCATAGGAGCCCTAAAAATGTTACTAGATAATTTTAGGATTTGCTTTTTGCTTAGGGTTGTGAAAAATTATTATTTCATTTGTAATAGTGGTCACTACTTTCTCCCGTTGTCTATATGTTCTTAATAACGTGTTTTCTAGTGTCTTTTTAAACAGGACGTTGTCATTTATGGGTGGGATTGTTTTTCTCTACTCAATTGACTTCTGCACCCACTTCCCAACCTATGTCTTTTCCTACTACTGCTTCTTTGCACTCTTTTTCACCCTTTTCCTGAACATGAGCAGGTTAGAAGATCAGAATTCGTAAGCAATTCTTTTGTACAGCTTCTGCATCAACACCAGTTAGTAGTGAACATCACTAATTGTTGGGTGTGTGATCTTATGCCACCTACTATAGATAGAGGTATTCCTTATTTTGTCCTGCCATATGTGGCCTTTGTGCTACTTCATGTTCGAGGAGACATGTCCAGAGAGAGTTACCAAGTACTAGGATTTTGCTCCAGCAACATCTTGATGATCTGGTGAAATTAGACCTGGATTCAGATTGACGTGAATTTAGGTTATTGCCTATGTAAGGGCAAAAGGAGGGTCTGTGGTACTGTGAATCCTGAACCCGTTCAATAAAGGTTGTCGTATCATGACGATTTTGGTATCAGCGAACCGCAAATGACGAGTGCGGTATGCATGAGTGTTTTCGTCATGTTACACCGATGGATTCACTATGTATTTGAAGATTTCGTTCTGAACCATGGGTTCCATTTTGTGCATAGCAGCCATTTTGTGGTTGCCCTCACATAGGCTGATGACTTTAGCTGACTTTTGAATGACCTGAGTGAACTGACCCTGTTGCCTGAAGCTGACCTCGTTGAGCCAGTTCCTTGTTAGGCAGCTGGTCAGATAGAGATCAAAGAACAGGAGATTGTAAAGTTTGGTATGCACATACACACCCCTTATCCTACCTCTCATCTGTTTCTGTTCCTGCTTTTATGGTCTATTTACGATGGGGAGGTGACCATTTTTATTATGGGTTTGTCCAGCTTGTCTAAAGAAGAATGTTGGTTTTGTCCGGTTTTTTACTTTTGTCAACTGTAACCTTTATGAAACCCTGTAATTATAATGTTTCGCCCATATCCTGCTAAAACCCCAAAGGCTACTCACCTGTTGCCTCTCTAGCCTTTTCATTTGTTTAGGAATGCGACTGGTACAACTCCCTTGCATGCCTAGGGCATAATAAATGGTATAAAAGGTCTGAGCTAAGACCATTCTGGAGACTGCCTCATTCAGTTGCTAAGGCTTCTGTGTGACGTAGTCTCACTCATTTGAGTTTTAATAAAGATGTATTTTCATATTTCAGCTTCTTTGCCAAGTTCTTTGTGATATTACCCTGAGAATGAAAATTTTGCAATTACCACAGGGCTCCCAGCTGCAGGAGGTCAGACTCGTGTCTGTGGCAGCAGCATCCATTTTGTGATGCTGAGGCTTTGGTTAGATTTAAACAGCAAAGTAGGATTTTAACATGTCTCTCCCTCTAGAAGGGAGGAATAATATCCTCATCTCGAGAAATGGGATGGGGGTATTATTCCAAAATGTTAGACACCTTACATGACATGTTTTGATAAAGCCAAACCATACTTACCATAACCATTTAAGATTATAAGGCACTTTAAGAGTATATGGTAGGCGATATCATAGAACAGCTATAAGGACATGTTCCGAAAGCTGCAGACAGGCTCAGCTCATGCTAGAGCACCATCTCACATGTTACCAAGCACTCTGCCTCCAGGATTGTTAAGGCCTGCCATAGGAGTGGCTGATAGGTACACATGTGTCTATTTTAAGTGCAGATATAGGTATACTATATCTAAGCAAGGGGTGATTACACGACCTTGCCCCAGCTGAGTGATCAGCCAGTTGTGTCTGATTGTAAGGCCAGGCCAGGGGTGGCATAATACATGCTGCAGCCCCTGGTAGGCCTAGGGTACACCTATGCCCTGGGTACCTATGGTACACTGTACAGGGGCTGATAAGGTGACCCTTACCAATTGGGTTATGAACCTAAAGTACATAGTATGAATTTAGAGAGAGAACAGCTGGGCTGTGGGTCTGAAAAGCAGGCCCACAGCCACATCTAAGTCGAAAACCAGTGAAGCAAAAAGTGGGGGTGGACATAGAAAGCAGACCCTACTCTCCTACACAACCTCCCCCCCAAACTTAGGGACATTAAACTAACCTTGACCAGTTGAGTCTTCATGTTCTAAGTGGAAATATCTGGAGAGTCCATCTGCATTGGCATGGTCAGTCCCAGGTCTATGTTCCACTGTGAAGTCCATCCCCTGTAGGGAAATGGACCACCTAAGAAGTTTGGGAGTTTCACCCTTCATCTGATTTAGCCACAAGAGGGGCTTATGGTCTGTCTGAATCTTGAAGTGAGTGCCAAACAGGTATGGCCTCAGCTTCTTCAGGGCCCAAACCACAGCAAAGGCCTCCCTCTCAATAGCTGACCAACAATTCTCTCTAGGGGTCAGCCTTCTACTAATAAAAGCAATGGGCTGGTCTTGACCATCTATATTCAGTTCTGAAAGAACAGCTCCCACACCCAACTCAGAAGCATCTGTCTGGACAATGAACTCTTTGGAGTAGTCTGGACTTTTCAGAATAGGTGCAGTGCACATGGCCTGCTTCAGGTCATCAAATGCCTTCTGACAGCTTACTGTCCACTGAACTTTCTTTGGCATCTTCTTAGAGTTCAATTCATTAAGTGGTGTCACAATGGACCCATAGTTCTTAACAAACTTTCTGTAGTACCCAGTCAGGCCCAAGAAAGCTCTCACCTGTGTCTGGGTAATTGGAGGAGTCCAGTTCTTTATGGTCTGGATCTTCCTCTCCAGTGGTTGAACCTGACCCCCACCTACTAGGTGGCCCAGGTACACAACTTTACTCTGCCCTATCTGGCACTTAGTGGCCTTGATAGTGAGGCCTGCCTTTTGCAGGGCCTCTAAAACATTCCTCAGGTGGACCAGGTGATCCCCCCAGGTGGAGCTAAAGACAGCAATATCATCAAGATAAGCTGCACAGTAGTCATCCAGGCCTGTAAGGACTTGATTCACCAACCTTTGGAAAGTTGCAGGTGCATTCTTCAAACCAAAGGGCATTACCACAAATTGATAATGTCCTCCTGGGGTTGAGAATGCAGTTTTGGCCTTTGCACTCTCAGCTAGTCTGATTTGCCAGTAGCCTGCTGTCAGGTCAAATGTGCTCAAAAACTTGGCAGCTGCCAATCTGTCAATGAGCTCATCTGCCCTAGGTATTGGGTGGGCATATGTCCTAGTGACAGCATTGAGACCTCTATAGTCTACGCAAAACCTCATCTCTCTCTTACCATCTTGGGTGTGAGGTTTTGGCACAAGAACTACAGGACTAGCCCAAGGGCTCTCTGAAGGTTCAATGACTCCCAGCTCCAACATTTTTTGTACCTCAACTTTTATTCAGTCCCTGACATGGTCAGGTTGCCTGTAGATTTTACTCTTCACAGGCAGACTGTCACCAGTGTCCAGCTCATGGGTGCACCAGTTTGTCTGACTTGGGGTCAGGGAGAACATATGTCTGTAGGTCTGTAGAACTTGTCTGCAGTCCTGTTGCTGATGGTCAGTGAGGCTGTCTGAAAAGACCACACCATCAACTGAACCATCATCAGGGTTCTGAGTCAGCAGGTCTGGGAGAGGGTCACTCTCTTCCTCCTACCCCTCATCTGTAGCCATGAGTAAGCCCATGTCTGTCCTGTCAACATATGCCTTTAATCTGTTGACATGAAGCACCCTGTGGGGGCTTCTGGGAGTCCCAAGGTCCACCAAGTAGGTGACTTCTCCCTTTTGTTCAACAATAGTGTGGGGTCCAGACTACTTGTCTTGGAGTGCTGCTGGGGCCACTGGCTCCAACACCCACACTTTCTGTCCTGGCTGGTACACAGTCAGCACAGCCTTTTGGTCATGCCAAGCTTTTTGGAGTTCTTGGCTTGCCTCAAGGTTTTTAGAAGCCTTCTTCATGTACTCTGCCATCCTTGAGCGGAGGCCAAGCACATAATCCACTATATCCAGCTTAGGTTGTCTGAGAGGTCTCTCCCATCCTTCCCTTACTAGACACAGGGGTCCCCTTACAGGATGCCCAAACAAAAGCCCAAAAGGGCTGTAGCCAACCCCCTTTTGTGGGACCTCTCTGTAAGCAAACAGAAGGCAGGGTAAAAGGATGTCCCATCTTCGCCTAAGCTTGTCTGGTAAACCTTTTATCGTCCCTTTTAGTGTCTTGTAGAATCTCTCCACAAGCCCATTGCACTGTCGGTGATAGGGGGTAGTGAATTTGTAGTTTACACCACACTCCTTCCACATTGCAGTCAAATAACCTGACATGAAGTTGGCACCTCTGTCAGAGACAACCTCCTTTGGAAAGCCCACTCTGGAGAACACTCCAAGTTGGGCCCTTGCCACAACAGGAGCTGTTGTGGTCCTCAGGGGTATAGCTTCTGGATACCTGGTGGCATGGTCCACTATCACCAGTATGAATCTGTGCCCAGATGCTGTTTGGGGGTCCATTGGTCCTACAATGTCTATCCCCACTCTCCCAAAGGGAACCCCCACCACAGGTAGTGGTATTAGGGGGGCCTTTGTGGTGCCACCTGATTTGCCACTGGCTTGGCAGGTGACACAGGAGCGACAAAACTCCTTGGTATCTTCTGACATGTGAGGCCAGTGAAAGTGAGGGACAAGTCTGTCCCAGGTCTTGTTCTGGCCCAAGTGTCCTGCAAGGGGAATATCATGGGCCAAGGTAAGAAGGAAGCCTCTGAAACTCAAGGGTATGACCAACCTCCTGGAAGCACCAGACTTGGGGTCTCTAGCCTCTGAGTACAGGAGCCCTTCATCCCAATACACTTTATGGGTACCTTGAGCATTCCCTGCAGCCTCAGCAGCAGCCTGCTGTCTGAGGGGTTCAAGGGAGGGGCAGTCTAACTGGGCCTGCCTCAGATCTGCCCTTGAAGGTCCCCCTGTCCCAAGAAACTCAACCTGATCAGGTTCCAGTTCTTCTAGGACAGTTCCTTCAGGGCTCTCAGAATCATCCTCCTGTGAGAGCTGATCCTCCACCTGAGGCAGGGGGAAAGGCACAGACTTACCCCTACTGCTCTTTCTCTTGGGTTGTGACTGGTCCATTGTCCCAGGATCCAGCACTTGTTCAGTGTTGCACTTTTTGGCCTATGACCTAGTCACAGCAAGGACATGTGCATCTATTCCCAGCATTTCTGCATGGGTCCTATACTCCACTTCAGACCAAACTGAAGTTTCAAGGTCATTTCCCAACAGACACTCTACAGGAAGGTCTGAACTTACCACAACTTTCTTGAGGCCAGTTACCCCTCCCCAGGAGAAGTTAACAATTGCCACACTATGGGAGGTAGTGGCATTGCTAGCGTTGGTCACTAGGTAATTCTCACCTAGCATGATCTGTCCAGGGTCCACAAAGGCAGGTGTCACCATTGTGACACTAGCCCCGGTGTCCCTGTAGGCCTGAGCCATTCTATGGTTGATTAAAGGAGTCTGTCTGTACTTGCCCAGGTTACTGGGACCCACAGTAGAGGACAAAGCTATGTCCCCATCACAGATCAGAACAGCCTGAGTTGGTATCCTGAAAAGGCCAGGATCCACCTCAGTTCCCAGGGTTAACCCTATTACACCCTTTTGCTGGGAACCACCACTTACAGCTGGACTAGGGGGTACAGTTGCCTTAGGGGCAATGGTGGTTGGGGGCTTGTCCTTTTTGGTGCACTCACTAAACCAATGGGAATTGGACTTACAATAGTTGCACCAAGGTTTCTTTTGGCCATCTTTCTTTTTATCCTTTTCGGGACCACCCTCCCCCTGAGCCTTTTGGGGGCCTGGTGAAGACTTCTGGTCTTTTGTTTTCTGCTCATTACCCTTCTGGTCTGCCTTTTTCTGATCACCCCCCTGGTTCTGGGATTTCTGCTTAACCCTTGTCCTAACCCATCTATCTGCCTTCTTTCCCAATTCTTGGGGAGAAGTCAGTTCAGAGTCAATCAAGTGTTGATGCAGTAGCTGGTTTTGACAGTTGTTAAGTATTTGTTCTCTCATGATCAAATTATACAACCCTGTATAGTCCTTAACCCCACTGCCCAATAGCCAGTCTTCCCAAGCCTTAGTGGCACAATCTACAAAGTCAGTCCAGTCCTGAGTCTGTGTCTTCTGGGTATCCCTGAACAACAACCTGTATTGTTCAGTGGTTAGGCCAAACCCATCAATCAGAGCACTCTTCAGGACAGTGTAATTATTAGCATCCTCATCACTAACTGTGAGGAGCTTGTCTCTACCTTTCTCAGAGAAGAAGAGCCACAAGATAGTTGCCCACTGACTCTGGGGTACCTGCTGTACTCTGCAGGCCCTCTCCAGAGCAGTTATCCATTTGTGGATGTCATCCCCACACTTGTAGGGAGGGACAATCTTGCTCAGGTTTCTATTATCATAGGCCCTGTCTCTATCCTTAGGGATAATGCTGCCACCAGTGGGTTCTAACCCACTTAACTTTTGCTTTCTGGCCAGAGCAAGTTTCTCCTTGGCAAGGGCAAGTTCTTCCCTTTCAATCCTCAGATTAACTTCCCTCATTCTGGCCTTATGCTCTCTTCTCTGGGGAGAAGTCATTCCCCTATGAGAAGAGGCACTGGAGCTATTAGAGATATGGGAGTGGATAGATTCCCTTGAAGGGGTTCTTTCTCTCCTCTCTCTTTGGTTAAGTCCACCTGGGGGTCTGAATGGGGGGGACCCCATTCTGACTCCCATGTAGGCTTAAGTTAGCCTGGCTAAGTCTCTTAACTAATACCTGGCTATCTACCTCATCTTCTGAAGTCCCTGACTCATCTGTGTGGTGAGGGGAGTCTCCTGTAGAGGGTAGGCCCTCACTGTTGCCTAAGGTACTATCCTGGGAGGCTTTCTGAGCATCATACTCTTCTAGGATCTCCACTAGATAAATAAGGGTAGGGTTGGAACCCTGTTTTAACTTTCTGGAGGTACAGAATTGTCACATCTCCTGAAAAGTTAGGGTATCATATCTAGAGGGTATCCTTCTAGGATTTACCTCTCCTGAGAGAGAATCATCTTGATCTCCTCTCAGAGACATGATCTAGTGAGGATGTGGTGTGTGCACCTACCTACACTAGTTGTATCTACTAAAACCTCTCTAGTAGTTGTAGTCAGGGTGTGTTAGGCCCTTCAACCTACAACTGCTAAGTTCAGTAGAACTTAAGTATTTATAAGCTATGTTATATGTACCTGACAAATATCTCTGTGATCTTTCAATTTGATATCTCAAGATTACAATGGTATTTACAACAGCAAGCTCAGATCCCAACCGCTGCTCACCAATGTGAGAAGTTGGCCTGCTATATGATGTCACTAATTCTAGTGTACACCTTGTATCAGTCCAAACAACCCTTATGGTGATTGGTTGTAAAGTCAACCTTATAGACCAGCTATCCTAGTGGTAGCATGGACAAGAGCAGTCTTAGTCTAAACTCTGTATGGCATGTGAAGCCAGCTGTTATGCCATTTGTAATCCCTTGAATATCAAATGAAAGGACACCACAACAGATATATAAAAAATAGAATGTATTTATTCTAAGTCAAAACACCCTCAGCACTCTTTATGAGATTAGAGGTAAGTACAACACAGTCTTATTTAAGCATACATAAGTCACACAGGTAAGTAATACAATTAGGCCCTAGGGGCCACACAAACCATATACTAAGTAAGTGGTATAAGAACCACTGTCACGAACACAGGATAGGCCTAGGCCTAGGGAATCGCTGGGGCTAGACTAACCTACCAGGGATTAGGAAGTAGGAGGCCCACGGGATTCAGGTGCAGAGTGGAAACACTCACGCATAATGCGTAAGAGTCAATAGAAATAGTGATAGTTAGAAATTAAGAGTTTTAGGACACTTCTGAAGTAGCTAGGAATTCGAGACTTGGAAACTAGACCCTTGGATAGTCAATACCCTTGTGAGCACCGGAGTACTCAAGTTACCTAGCCGACGGGCTGCGGGTGCATAGGTGTGAACTTGCGTCGGGTTTCGTCGTTGACTCCTATGGATGCCTGAAGAAAAGTTGCTGACAGGCAGTCAGTGAAGAGGGTCCAGTGGATTCCGGGGATGGAATCAAGTAGAAGGAGTCCTGCAAGAAAAGGGGACAGAGTCTGAGTCACTAGCCCGGGACCAGGAAGGAACCAGGAAGGAGCCAGGCGATGTCGTGAAGATGCAGGTGAGGAGGAGAAGCTTGTCTCAGCAGCCACGGGTACCAGGAGGCATCGAGGACGTCCAGAACCAGGAGGCGAGTTGTCCCACGAAGGCTCTTGCTGTCGGCGGCGTCGATGTCGAGTTAGGACCCAACAAGCCTTGGCAAGCGGAATCCACGCAGGATGGAGGACTTGCTTCCCTTCCGAACGGCCCTCGCCCATCTCTTAGGACCGACTGACCCATGTTCAACTGCTGTTGACATGGAACCCTTCTCCACTTCGGCCTTCAAAGTTCTCGTTTGAATATTTGCTAGTACCACCAAGATCTGCCCCTGCGGCGGCACCACCCTAGCCCTCGCCACGGGCTTCTGTGCGCACCACAGCGGCCCTCCTACTCGTCGCGGCTTAACCCCCATGGCTCTCAGCGCTGGCGACGGCCGGGTATGGGCCTGACGCTCCAGCGCCATCCATTTTCAGGGCTCGGTGATTCGGCAGGTGAGTTGTTACACACTCCTTAGCCGATTCCGACTTCCATGGCCACCGTCCTGCTGTCTATATCAACCAACACCTTTTCTGTGGTCTGATGAGCGTCGGCATTGGGCACCTTAACCCGGCGTTCGGTTCATCCCGCAGCGCCAGTTCTGCTTACCAAAAGTGGCCTACTAGGCACTCGCAATCCATGCCCGGGTCTACGCCAGCGAGCCGGGCTTCTTACCCCTTTAAAGTTTGAGAATAGGTTGAGATTGTTTCGGCCCCAAGACCTCTGATCATTCACTTTTTGAGATAAAACTGGGGGCTCCGAGCGCCAGCTATCCTGAGGGAAACTTCAGAGGGAACCAGCTACTAGGTGGTTCGATTACTCTTTTGCCCCTTTACCCAGGTCGGACGACCGATTTGCACATCAGGACCGCTACGGACTCCTCCAGAGTTTCCTCTGGCTTCGCCCGGCCCAAGCATAGTTCACCATCTTTCGGGTCCTATCAAGCACTCTCATGCTCCACCTCCCCGACGGAGCGTGTGAGATGAGCCCGTGGTACGCCCACCGCTAGAAGCGCGGCGGGAATCCCACCTCAGCCGGTGTGCGCCGGCCCTCACCTTCATTGCACCACAGGGTTTCGATTGGCCCTCTGACTCGCGCACGTGTTGGACTCCTTGGTCCGTGTTTCAAGACGGGTCGGGTGGGTAATCGACATCGCCGCAGACCCCTGGCGCCCGGCTTGGGCCTCCCCGCCCGGCGGCGCATCAGGGTCGGGGCACACTGAGAACAGTCCGCCCCAGTCGACAGTCGCGCCTGGAGCAGGGGGCTCCGTCCCTTCAACCGCCCCGGCATGTCCCGAGGGGTGCCCGGGGATGGGTGCCCTGGGGAGGGTGCGGAGGTGGTCGAATCTCCCTCTGCTGCCAGGGGGGCTGTAACACCCTCTGCCGGAGCGCAGCACCACCTGCCACCCCTAAGCCTTCCCAGCCGACCCGGAGCCGGAGGAAATGCGCCCTGCGGGGGTCAGGTAGGGCCCAGGCGCTGGTCCCGCAGAGGGGATCTGGAACTCCTGGGCCACCGACCTTCCCGCCCTGTTGAATCCTCCGGGCGGACTGCACGGACCCCACCTGTTTACCTCTCGATGGTTTCACGCCCTCTTGAACTCTCTCTTCAAAGTTCTTTTCAACTTTCCCTTATGGTACTTGTTGGCTATCGGTCTCGCGCCTGTATTTAGCCTTAGATGGAGTTTACCACCTGCTTTGGGCTGCATTCCCAAGCAACCTGACCCGATCCTGGCGCGCCGGGGGCTGCTACCGGCCTAACATCGTCCACGGGGTGAGCCTCGATCAGAAGGACCTGGGCCCCCTGAGCGACGCCGGGGAGTCAGTCTTCTGTACGCCACATTTCCCGCACAGGCGGGGATTCGGTGCTGGGCTCTTCCCTCTTCACTCGCCGTTACTGGGGGAATCCGGGTTAGTTTATTTTCCTCCGCTTAGTAATATGCTTAAATT